>NW_028073852.1:4830218-4845127 GCF_014824575.4 Sturnira hondurensis | reverse complement strand
GTATTCCAAGTCATGAAATCCAAAGACCTACAACCAAGATTGCTCTATCCAGCAAAGGTTTCATTTAGAATGGAAGGGCAGATAAAGTGCTTCTCAGATAAGATCAAATTCAAGGAGTTAGTCATCACCAAGCCCTTATTCTATGAAATGCTAAAGGGACTTATCTAAGAAAAAGAAGATAAAAAATATGAACAGTGAAAGGACAGCAAACTCACAGTTATTAATAATCACACCTAAAACAAAAGCAAACCAAGAGGATAGCTAGATTGGGAGCAGAACCATAGAAATGGAGATCACATGGAGGGTTAGCAACAGGGGAGTGGGAGGAGGAGAAGGGGGGAGAAGGTACAGAAAACAAGTAGCATAGATGGTAGGTAGAAAATAGGCAGGGGGAGGGGAAGACTAGTAGGGGAAATATAGAATTGAAAGAACTTGAGACACGTGGACATAAACTAAAGGGGGGGATGGTGGGGGAGGAGGTGTGCAGGGTGGAGGGGAATGAAGGGGTGGGAATAGAACATAAAATGAAGGAGAGAATCCTAGAAGTAGCAAGAGAAAAGGAGACAGTTACTTAAAAAGGAGTTCCCATCAGACTGTCATCTGATTTCTCAAAAGAGACCTTACAGGCAAGAAGGAGCTGGAGAGAAGTATTCCAAGTCATCAAAGTCAAGGAACTACATCCAAGATTGCTCTATCCAGCAAAGGTTTCATTTAGAATGGAAGGGGAGATAAAGTGCTTCTGAGATAAGATCAAATTAAAAGAGTTCATCATCACCAAGCCTTTTTATATGAAATGTTAAAGGGGCTTATCTAAGAAAAAGAAGATAAAAAAACAGGTAAAGTAAATGACAGCAAACTCACAATCACTAACAAGCAGACCTAAACCAAAAACAAAAGCAAACTAAGCAAACAACTAGAACAAGAACAGAACCACAGAAATGGAGATCACATGGAGGGTTATCAACAGGGCAGTGGGAGGAGGAGAGAGGGGGCAGAGGTACAGAGAATAAGTAGCATAGATGGTAGGTGGAAAATAGACAGGGGGAGGGCAAGAATAGCGTAGGAAATGGAGAAGCCAAAGAACTTACATGTATGAGCCATGGTCATGAACTAAAGGGGGGAGAATGTGGGCGGGGATGTGCAGGGTGGAGGGGAGTGAAGGGGGGAAATGGGACAACTGTAATATATTAAACACAAACAAACAAACAAAAACCCCTGGCGTGTCATGTGACCTGGCCAACGTATCCTTTTCAGTGCCCCCCAGGGAGGAGGAACACAGGCAGGTGGCAGTCCCTTAGCACGGGGCCCTGCACACTCTCTAAGTCCCGTCCCAGGACTCTGCTCCTTCCCCTCCTCTGTCCCAGCGCGGTATGAAGGTGCCTCCTCCGTCCAGACGCTGCTCGGAGCTTCGTTCGTCCACTGTGCTGGTGCCGTCCTGTTGATGGACTTGGGAACGAGAGACAAGCAACCGCATGTGCCCCAGAGACTGGGCGCCAGGCCCGACCCAGATTCAGGGACCTGCCTTGTCTGCAGTGTCGGGGTCGGTGGTCTGGCCCATGTGGGACTTGACCTTCAAGGCAAAGGGCAAGTAACATATCTTGCCTTTCACAAGGCCTGCTTCTAACTGACCTTCCTGTGAGAACTCAGGGGAGCTTCGAACTCAAGGTCAGCAGGTGAGAAGTGAGAGGCGGGACCAGCAATGGGGAGGAGGTTGCAGCATTTCCCCAAACGCGTGGGGGCTGGCCTGCCCCCCAAATGTCTGTGGACAGGCTTCAACCAGAGAACAAAAAGTCAGACAGTTCTTTAACTCCATGTAATAGGGAGGCCTGGCAGCGGGAGCCGGGGCTGGACCCAGCTCCCATCCTCTCCTCTCTGGAGTCTGGACAGCACTTCTCTGCCCGCTCACCTGGAAACACACCTAAGTCGAGAAGAGATGGAGGACTCCGCGAGTTTGACACAGGAAAGCACAACCGTTTCGCACATTAATCTGCTCCCACTTGCTCAGAGATCTCAGCCAGTGCTGTTTCGGGTCAGTTATGACGAGACAACCAAGAAACCTCAGACACTGAGGAAGGCCTGTGGTGTAGAAGAGAATGAGCAAACCGAACTGAACCAAGACAGAGTGTGCGGTCAGGAGATGTAATTCAGGGAACAGAAAAAGGTGAAAATGTCAGCAATCAGAGAACTAAAAAAGGGAGCTTTGCAAAAATATATCACTTCTAAGACATTTTATCTGAGGGTTGGAGGAAAAAGCCAAAACACAAAATAGAAACCTCCCGAAGGCAGAACAAAACTCACAAATATGGAAAATATATATTAAAACAGAGACACAAAGAATTCATTTGGAGAGAAAGTGGACAGGTGACAGAGAAGGAGAGAGGGGACCTTCTGAACAAAGAGGGGAGAGGTGAGGGACAGTCACTTAGGGGTCACTGGAATAATCAGTTTCCAAGCAACTTAGTTTGCCAAGAGCCCACAGGCAGTGAAATAGGCAAAGATTTGGTGGGAAACCCCATCTCAGACAAAATGTGAATGAAGGGAAAAGTCCTCTTCCCCATTCGCGTCATGTCCCCACGGTGGTCTCTGCTTCAGGGTGACCCAGGACTGGGAGGAAGCTGTCTAGAGGGAGGGGCCAGGAACGGAGCAGGAAGGGGTCTGAGCCACCCTGCAGAGGCCCTGCCTGGAGGCAGGTGGGGGATGGGTCTGCTCCTGCTGCCAGGCTGGGTGTCAGCCCTGAGCTTGCATCCCCACCAGGTGGACACCCAGCGTGTCTCCCTCTCTCCCTGGGACCTGAGCTCTGAGCTCCTCTGTGCAGCCCCCACTGCCCATCCTGCTCCGTGTGCTGGCCCCACCTTCTCAGCTCCTCACACTCCCACGGGCACGCGGAGCCCTGGTCAGGCCTGGACGCTTGGTTCATCCCAGTCATTGAGACACATCACTCATACACTCGTCAATGATCTCATTGCTTCTCTGCTATTGAGTGAAATGAGGAAGGAACTGAAGACAACAAATATGGGAAGTAGGTGAGAAAGAGAAAAAACAATAATTTAGACAAAGCAAAGGCAGTTTCCCTCTGGGCTCTGTTCAGTTCCTGCAGGTCCCTGGCATTTGACTGTCCCCAGGGAGAGAACGCAGCACCAGGACCATGTGGCTGTTCCCACTGCTCTTGCTCCTCATCCGAGGTGAGTGGGGCGGGGCTTTAGGAAGGAGCAGGACTGAGGCTGGGCAGGACGCAGAGAGGGTTGGTCCTGGGGGAAGGGACCCGTCCAGTCCAGCATCCAGACACTTTCAGTGGAATGGAAACCTGTGCCTGCCAACTCCCTGGTGGTCTGTCAGGTGGAAAACGAGCAGAAGCACCCTTGTTGGGACAGCGTCCCTCCCCCTGGCTTTGTACCCCCCACACACACACACACAGGGGGAGGGACCAATGAGCGAGTCAAACCCTGGGGACCTTCAGGAGCTCAGGAACCTGGGCTGCTTCAGAGCCTCCTCAGCTGGTGGTGACTTGTGGCCAGCGCTGAGCCCCCTTCCCTAAAGCTCTCAGAGTACTGGGAGGGGACAGGCAGCAAAGCCAGGGTGACAGGCTCTCTGGACTGTCACTCCACCCAGCTCACCTGCCTGCCTGAGGCTCTGCTCAGAGCAAAGCAAAGGCCAGACTGTCCTCAGTGTGTCAGTGTGATGTGGGAGACGCATGGAGTGGTGCCACAGGGAACCAGACCAGAGGTGAGAAGGTGCCTGTTCTGGGCCAGCTGTCAGCCCTTGGGCACAGCTGCTGCTTGATGCTCAGAGGCCCAGGTCCAGGGGGCAGGGCCACCTGGCTGCCCAGCTCTGCTGCTTCCCATCCCCCCAGGTGAGCGCCCCAGGAACTGGAACCTTGGCTCTTGGGCTGGTTTCCCTGGGTCCCCCTGGGGCACCCAGAGACTCTCCCCGCCTCCAGGCCTTAAACTCACTCACATCTGCTGAGTCCCTGCTGCCGTGGGAGGGGCGAGTTCCCAGAGTGGGGACGGGCGTGGTGTCTGCACAGACTGGGTGCTGTTCAAGCTGTACCCCAATTTCTATTTATAGTGCTTTCTCTTTCTCTTTAGTCAAAAGATCCAAACGTTTCCATTCTAACCGTTTTCTTCTCTCATTGGTCACGTAAGACGAGCGTATTTTCAGTTGGGGACATGTGCGAACGTTTCGGCTCTTGGTTTCTGCCTCAGCTGAACTGGACTCAGAGACACACGCAGGGGATTCAGCCTCGGAGTCTGTAGAGACCTGCTTCTGCCGGGTCTTGGCGATGCTCCGCGTCTGCCCGTGTCCTCTGTGCTTTAGAAAATGTTGAAGCTGCCGGACACGCTTCTTCCCGTGCACTTCCGGCTTCCTCCCAAGCATGTGACGGGGAAACAAAAATCCCCGGAATTGATTCATAAACAACTGTGTATTTATTGTTACATGTTTAAACTTCCGTCTTCTTCCAAGTTCTCTCCATCTGATGCAACACACCTATTGAGACATTTTTCCACTGCTCAATCCATTTTTGAAATCATCTGTTTGAGGCCTTTTTGTGTTATAGGCATTTTTGTTTCTCCTTTTTCACATCAGTGAAGTATTTACTTCATCGCAAAATGCGCAAACATGTTGAAATAGTCTTCAAAAAAAAATCCACTGATGCTGAACGCAGCCTCTCACAACAACGCCCGCTGGTGCGCTGGTCCACATGGGCTCCTAGAGCAGTCCCCTAGTGGGGGAAGCTGTGCTCTACAAGGGGCCTGCCCTCCAGAAGATGCTTCCGGTTGTTTGGGTGCCCGCTCACACGCTACAGCATTCACACCTACTGGTCTCGGTGGCAAATCAATCATCAGAGTCTATCATTTCTGTGACCACTCTGCCTGTGGTTCATGAGCTTAAAGGATTTCTGATGGAAGTTGCATTTAATTTATTTCCTTTGCTCTGGGTGCCTTCAAGAAAAAGGCCACATGGAAAACACCGGGCCGGCTGGTGTCCTTGTAGGTCGTTTGTTTGAAGAGAGGAGGTAATAAGGATTGCCAATTTTCTCATTTTCTGACTCTTGCTTGAATTTTTTTTCATTAAATTGTTTTTGTTTTTAAAAATATATTATATTGATTATGCCATTACAGTTGTCCCATTCCCCCCCTTCATTCCCCTCCACCCTGCACACCCCTCCCCGAACGTCCTTCCTCTTTAGTTCATGTCCCTGTGTCACAAGTTCTTTAGATTCTATATTTCCCATACTATTCTTGCCTTCCCCCCGGTCTATTTTCTACCTACCGTCTATCTACTTATTCTCTGTACCTTCTCCCCCCTTTTCCTCCTTTCACTCTCCTGTTGCAAACCCTACGTGTGATCTCCATTTCTATGGTTCTGCTCCTGATTTAGCTGTCTGCTTAGTCTGCTTTTGTTTTAGCTGTGGTTGTTAATAACTGTGAGTTTGCTGTCCTTTCACTGTTCATGTTTTTTTATCTTCTTTTTCTTAGATAAGTCCCTTTAACATCTCATATAATAAGGGCTTGGTGATGATGAACTCCTTGAACTTGACCTTATCTGAGAAGCACTTTATCTTTCCTTCCATTCTAAATGAAAGCTTTGCTGGATAGAGCAATCTTGGCTGTAGGTCTTTGGATTTCATGACTTGGAATACTTCTTTCCAACCCCGTCTTGCCTGTAAGGTGTCTTTTGAGAAATCCACTGATAGTCTGATGGGAACTCCTTTGTACATGACTGTCCCCTTATCTCTTGCTGCTTCTAGAATTCTCTTCTTCATTTCAATCTTGGCTAATGTAATTATGAGGTGCCTTGGTGTGTTCCTTCTTGGGTCCAACTTCTTTGGGACTCTCTGAGCTTCCTGAATTTCCTGGAAGTCTATTTCCTTTGCCAGACTGGGGAAGTTCTCCTTTATTATTTGTTCAGGTAAGTTTTCCACTTGTTGCTCTTCCTCTTCCCCTTCTGGTACCCCTATAATTCGGATATTGGAACATTTAAAGATGTCCTGGAGGTTCCTTAGCGTCTCCTCATTTTTTTGAATTCTTGTTTCTTTATACTTTTCTGTTTGGTCATTTTTTTCTTCCTTCTGGTCCACTCCCTTGATTTGAGTCCCAGTTTCCTTTCCGTCACTATTGGTTTCCTGTGCATTTCCCTTCATTTCAGTCAGTTTAGCTTGCATTTGTTCCTCTAATTTGTGACTAAAATCAACCAGTTCTGTGAGCATCCTGATCACCAGTGTTTTGAACTGTGCATCTGAGAGGTTGGCTATCTCTTGGTCACTTACAGTTATCGGCTCTGGGGCTTTGAGCTACTCTTCTTGAGCCATATTTTGGTCTGTTCGCGCCTGTTACGTATGAGGGGCGGAGACTTAGGCATTCACCAGGGTGGGCTGACCCAGTTGCTGGGTTGTGACATGGTCTAGCTATATGGTTTGTTGTTGTTGGACTTCGGTACAGTTCAGTTTTCTGTGTTTTGGTTGCGTTTTTGTTACTAAAACTTTGTTGTGTTTAAATTTGGTTGTGTGAGGAGGCACAGTGTTTCCACCTATGCCTCCATCTTGGCCAGAAGTCCTTTGTCATTAAATTTAAGAAAATCTTAGAAGACACAAGAGGCGCTAGCCCAGGTGTTTTTATCTCACACTGAAGTCAATGACCATTGGATGGAGAAAATGGGATAGTGACATGGGTTCCACTGTTGGTGTCACCACTTTGGTCATGTTCAAAGACACTCCTGCAGGGGGCAGGGCTCATGATGGAACCACCAGGGCCATCAGAACCACCTGGGCCATCCTCTGCACAGCCAGGTGTGGCCGGTGCTCCAGCCGAGCCTCCAAGGTCATGGGCACAGGTCAGACCCTCCTGTGGACATGGGTCCTCTGCCACTTCATCCCCAGGGGACCAGTTCTACACAGATGTGGGTGACAGGAACATTGAGGAGACACAGGATTTCTTGGCCACAGGGAGGGGACAGGTGAACTGTGAGAAGCTGTTACTGCCCAGTGTCCTAGAGACCTGGGGCTCTGAGACCTGGGGCTGTGCTCTTAGGGGATTGTGGAGGTGGCTGTGACGCAGTGGAAATCTGAAGGAGAAAGTGTGTGTCTCAAGGAAGGTGATTCCTCCCTGGACCCTATGCCCGTCACTGGGCAGGTGGACTTACTGGGGGTTGTCACTGTGCAGGAGGCTTTGGCTCTGCCCTCAGTGTGGGGGTGGGGAAGGTGACAGGCACATGGGTTTGTGTTTTCCAGGCTCAGCAGCTGACATCACGGGTCCAGAAGAAGTGAGTGGCCCTGAGCATGGCTCGCTGACTGTGCAGTGTCACTATGTCCCCGGGTGGGAGCCCTACGTGAAGTACTGGTGTCGAGGAGCTGAGTGGAGTAACTGCAATATCTTTGTTCGAACCACGGGATCAGAGTGGGGGGTGAAGGAGGACCGTGTGTCCATCAGTGACAATCAGACCAACCGCACCTTCACCGTGACCATGGAGAAGCTCAGGCGGGAGGATGCAGACACTTACTGGTGTGGGATTGAGAGAACTGGATCTGACCCTGGGATCCCAGTTAAAGTGGCTGTTGTCCCAGGTAAGAGAGTGTGTGTGTGAGGCTGTGTGACTGCAGGGCCTGCTCTGTCCTGGTCCCTGAGGTCCCTGTCCAGGGACTGTGCTCACTCAGAGGGAACTGTCACAGAGGGTGGTTGAGTCCTGAGGTCTCTTGGGACCCACTGCTCATGTGGATTCGGAGGGCACATTGTCTCTTAGCACCTCTCCGCCTCTGGGGGCTCCTCCAGGATGGGTCCAGGCCCTTCTGGGCAACTGAGTTTCTCTGCCCAGCTCCATCCCTGACCTGTTGCCCAGAGAGATCACGGTGACGTCCCCCGGTTCAGCCCAAGGGCCATTGGGACCCTCCTTGGTGGGACCCAGAGAACCCAGTTCCTGCCACGGCTGTCTTGGGACCTCTGGTGTCCAGGTGTCCCTGCAGTTTGCGGAGTTTTCGAGTCGGGGCTCATAGGGGCTGATCCTGTCCCTGGTTCCACAGTTGGGGTGCTGTGGCTCAGCCCCTGAGTCTGCAGAAGCCTCCCCAGTCAAAGAATTGCATTCTGGGTGCCTGTATTTCATTCACGAGCTGTGTATGCACCTGGGCTTAAGACAGTGTCTCCCCAAGTCCTAGAGGATGACTCTTCTGAGAGTATCTTGGTTTGAACAAGTTTATCTTTTGGGCTCTGCTTCTGCTGACCCTCAGCCAGCCAGCTCCAGCTCACAGGTCACTCCTGGCGGCAGCTGGGGGACACATTCCACAGAGTCCCCACCACACTGGAACCTCGGGGGGGCTGTTACCGCTGCAGAGTGCGGCACGTTCGTTGTCTCGTAGATTCCTGACCGTGTGTCTGAGCAGGAACTATTTAGTTGCAGAAACGTAATAACTTGTCCTATGTAGAGGCTCATCCTGAACGTGGTGATTCTGTTATGGGCTGGTCCCGACCTTAGTCTCTTGGGTGCATTACCCCCAGGCAGCCCCGCTTCTGCCCCTGTACATACTGGGTAAACCAGACGGGGGGGCTTTTGCCAAAGTCGTGTGCCACGCAGCACATCGTCTTTGACCTTGCCCAGACTCCCCACCTTCCAAGGCCCTGAGTCTGCCAGAGGCCGAGGAGGTATGTGTTGTCCAGGCTACAGGCTCCTTTCCCCTGGCCCTGCTCCTCAGCCAGGGCAGCCCCACGCCTCCCAGGCTGATGGCCATGTGCAGGGCTGTGGGGGTGTTGGGGGTGTGGGGGGGCAGGCAGTGTGGAATGCAATCTGTTCTGTGTGCCAAGCAACCACTACAGTGTCGACCACCACCCCCATCACCACCACGCTCACAGTGCCGGTCAGCACAGAAGGCCCTACAAGCTCCCTGAATGTGAGCCTCCTCCACCCTGATGGCAGGTAAGTCATCCTGGATGGTGCTGTTCCCTGTGGCCCACTTGTCCCAAACTTCTCCGATGTGGGGACTATTTGTAGTCCGTGTCCCAGCCTGGGTGCAGGGGCCCCTGCCACTTGCTCTCAGGGAGCACAGGGTCCGTGGTGACCCCCCTCCCAGACCTGCCCCCTGGAGCTCAGGGCACTGGGGGTTTGTTCTCACTCACTCATCCATCTGACTGCACTGAGTGAAGTCCTGAGTTACCAGCCCTGTGTTGAGTCTGGTCTCATGGACGTGGAGTGACCCCCGTGGAGCTGAGAGTGTGGGACACGGATGAGCAGGTGGTCACGGCAGTGGACGGGTTGGGCTGTGGGGGCTCGGGGGCCATGGAGCCACAAGGATGGCTCTAGGTCCAAATTCTGGGAGCACAGGGAGGGCCTGGGAAGTCCTGTGTTCCCAGTTACTGCTGTGGCAACAGCGGTGACAGGGACTGTCCCCCGTGTCTTCAGAGCACCTGGCAGCTCTCACAGGGCTCTCCTGTCCATTGTCCCGTTCAAGCTTTGACCAGCTGATGACCCCTCCTGAGGAGGAAGGGCAGATACGCGCATTCCCATTTCACAGAGGGAGACGCTGAGCCCGGCTCCTGCTCCCCAGGGCCCTGCCCGGCTCAGCAGCTCAGGGGCTTCTGGCCGCTGAGTGGCCCCTGTCCTCCCCCGCCCACCCCCCACCCCCCCCGCCCTCTGGGCTCTGTGTCTGCACCTGCTGAGCTCTCCTGCTGAGGGGCCTTCCCACCCAGTCCCTGTGGGACCTCCCCTGTCCCTTCACCCCAGGACCCCTCTGTCCCCTCTCTCCTTTGCCCTCTGTTTTGACCATTGCTTTTCCTTGACCTGGTTTCAATACATAAAATCAAGAAGTTTTTAATAGCATGAATCAAAATCAGATATAAGTACCAGCTGGGGTCTTTGATCAGCATTGGGTGGGTAACTCATTCATTTAGGGAGTGAGTAACTGCTGAGCATCCCCCAAGTCTGTCACCGACTTAGGGAACACAGGGGACGGAGGGTGAAGAAAAGAATCAGGTGTCTGCCCTCCAGGCACTTACAATGGAGAGATGGTTAATGTGCCACACAGAGTTCATTAATTCATTGGCAGAGGAGTATATTGTGTAAAATTCAGTGAGCAGTGATGAATGAGAAACACTTCCTGCTTCGGTCAGCTCGGGGACCATGACACAGCACCCCAGGCTGGGGGGTGTGAACAGCTGACGTTCTCTGTGACAATCCTGGAGCTGGACGTCTGCATCCCTATGTCGCAGGGCTGGCTTCTCCCGAGGCCTCTCTCCTGGGTTTGGGGACAGCTGTCTTGTCCCTGTGTCTTCCCATGGTTTCCCCTTGTGTGAGTCTGTGTCCTAACCTCTTCCTCCTCTTCTAAGGACCCCCATCATTTCCCCTCCCCCCTAGTGGAACATGCAAGGGTGAGAATAGTAAGGATGAGGGCAGAGAGTCGGGGGAGGTCGAGGCCAATGTCAGCCTGGGGCCCCGGGCCTGCCCTCACATGAATCATTGGAGCCCACGACCTGGGAGAGGCTGAGCTGGGAAGAGGGTCCTGGGAGGCAGCTCACTTCTGTCATGGTGTCCCCGCAGGGCCCTGCTCAGCAGCGTCCACTTCCTGCTCCTGGTCTTCCTGAAGCTGCCCCTGCTCCTCAGCATGCTGGGGGCCGTCCTCTGGGTGAACAGGCCTCAGGGGTGCTCATTCTGAGAACCAGTAGCCCCACGGCCATCGATATCCTGTGTGAATGAAAGAGCCTCAAGCAGAAGTGAAAGAACTTCTCTTACGACGTGACTGTGGTCAGCAGGGCCAGTGTTTGTAGAGGCGGCGTGGCTCTGCCTCAGGACACAGGCCCTGAGTCCCTGGGCGCCCAGAGCCGTGAGAAGGGCCTGTCCCGGGATCCCAAGGCCTTGGGTGCCAGGTCTGATCTCAGCCCTGAGAGCCCCTGAGCTGCGTGGACTGACTCTGGGCTGGATGGGGTTCAGGGCTTCCGCCCACATGGGGTCACAATTCTTCTAATGGTGGCACACAGAGAACTCTCCAAAGGTTGAAAAAATCACAAATAGAAAAGTATTTTTTCTAAAAAGGAGGAGGCAACATTGATATGGAGAAGGAGGTAACAACACGGAGGGCGCCTTGTGCAGGAAGAGGGCGGATGCGAGACACCGTCCCTGAGGAGGTGGTTGGAGTGAGCAGTGTCCCTGGCGCCGTGGAACCCACAGCCAGCGAAACGCAGAGATGGGGCGAGAACCACCCTGGACAGACTGAGGCTGAGGGAAAAGGCCACTTCTCCTTTCATGTGATGTCCCCACGGTGGTCTCCGCGCTTTAGGGCGACTCAGGACTGGGAGGAAGCTGTCCAGAGGGAGGGGTAGGGGACAGGGAGGGAAGGGGTCTGAGAGCCCCTGTGCCCTGCAGAGCGGCTGCCTGCAGGCAGGTTGGGGACAGGACTGCTCCTGCTGCCAGGCTGGGTGTCAGCCCTGAGCAGCGCCGTGGCCTTACCAACTGCATCCCCAGTGTGGTCTCCTTGCTCCCTGGGCCCCGAGCTCAGACCTTCTCTGGGCAGTTCTGCTGGGGGGCCTGCCCCCCCTATTCCGCCCACACCTTCTCAGCCCTTCCCACTCCCAGGGGCAAGCGGAGCCCTGGCCGGGCCTGGACACTTTGCCTCCCCCAAGTTATTGAAGACACAGCAGTCATACACTTGTGAAGGAGGACGATTCTTCTCAGCTGCTTAATGAAATGAGGAAGTAACTGGGGACAGCAATTAAGGGAAATAGAGGAGAGAGACAAAAAACAACGATTTGGCAAAATTGATTACAACGTCTCTGGACTCCATTAATGTTCCTGGAGGTCACTGGTAGTTCTTGGTCCCCAGGGAGAGAAAGTACAAGGATGGGCAGTGCAGGACCACAGGGGAGGCTGGGCTCCTCCCAAGCTCCCTTTCTGAACAGTTACCGAGGTAAAATTGAGATACAATAAATTGCATACATTTAAAGTGTACAGTGTGAAACAAGTTTTTGTTTTTCTAAAATTAGTTTTCCATACAGTAAAATCCATTTTGTCCTGGAGTTGTAACACAAGCTTCATTTCACGGAGCTGACCCAAGAACATACCAAACAGTTCCATCACCTCCCCCAGGAAGTCCTGGATTGTGGATTAGTGTCTGTGTGGCCGGTGCTCAAACCCTGAGGCCAGACAGCCAGGGGCTCCCAGGCTCCAAACTCAGCTCCATCTCAGAACCTTGGAGGCACCTTTCAAATCTGGACGGTGTGCGCCACCCAGTGGCCAGCCCTGGGTATTCTCTTCAGGCCTGGCCAGGCATGCATTGCTGGGGGCAAGCCTGGAAGTTCCAGGGTCCCTCTCTCTCCTTTCTTAAAATTATTTTTTATTTTTCAGGTACAGCTGACATACAAGGTCATAGTGGCTTCAAGTGCAAAACCCCATGAAGAGACAAACAACCCTGACACATCTCGCACCCATGGGACAGCACCCACGGTTCCCACCATGCTATTCACTGTGTTCCTTACCCTGCACTGCACGCCCCCATGCCTATTCCTTAAGGACCTGTTTGCACCTCTCAACCCCTTCATCCTCTCCACCCATCCCCCACCCCATCCCGTCTGGCGACCATCCCAACGTTCTCTGTATCCACGCGTCTGCTTCTATTCTGCTCGTTCACTGACTTTCTTTTTGAAAGTCCACATCTAAGCCAGTCATATGGCGTTTGTCTTTCTCTGTCTGACGTCTTTAACTCCGCAAAATACCTCTAGGTCCGTCCACGTGGTTGCAGATGGCAGATTTCATCCCCGTGTGTGAGCGAGCCGCGATCCGGTGTGTGCACGTGCCCCTGCTTCCCACCCCCTCCTCTGCCGACGGGCGCCCTTGGCTGCTGTAAATAAGGCTGCAGTGGTGTCTCTCAGTTTAGTGTTCTAGGCTCTTGGGATAAATACCCAGAAATGGAATGGCTGTTGTTATGTCCTTTGTTTTGAAGTCTATTTTCTCTGGTATAAGTATGGCTACCCAGCTTTGTTCTCCATTTTCATTTCCAAAAACTATCTTTTTCCATCATTTTACTTTGAGTCCATGAGTGTTTTTCAATCCAAAGTGAGTCTCTTGTAGATGACCTATGTAAGAGTCTTGTTTTCTCATCCATTCAGCCTCCCTGTGTTTTGACTGGAGCATTTAATTCATTTGCATTTAAAGCAGTTGTTGACAGAGCCCTGGCTGGCGTGGCTCACTGGATTGAGTGCTGGCCTGTGAACCAAAGGGTTGCCTGTTTGATTCCCAGTCAGGGCCAGGTCCCCAGTAGGGGGAGTGTGGGAGGCAACCACACACTGATGTTTCTCTCCCTTTCTTTCTCCCTCTCTCTAAAAATAAAGAAATAAAATCCTTAAACAGTCATTTTAAAGTAGTTGTTAATAGATAGATATTTTTTGCCACTTTATTATTCTTATTTTTAAGCTTTCAAATCTTCTTCTTGAAGAAGGCTCTTTAATATTTCTT
Organism: Sturnira hondurensis; assembly: GCF_014824575.4. NCBI lineage: Eukaryota > Metazoa > Chordata > Mammalia > Chiroptera > Phyllostomidae > Sturnira > Sturnira hondurensis. Next base: position 4,831,702 of record NW_028073852.1, on the reverse strand, counting down.
GTAATACTTGTTTGGTGGCGATGATGAACTCCTTTAGCTTCTTCTTGTCTGGGAAGCTGTTTATCTGTCTTTCAATTTTAAGTGACAGCCTTGTTGGGTAGAGTGGTCTTGGTTGTAGGCCCTTGCTTTTCATCACTTTGAATATTTCTTGCCAATCCCATGTGGCCTGTCAAGTTTCTGTTGAGAAGTCAGCTGACAGTCTTATGGGAGCTCCCTTGTAGGTCAAACAAACTGCTTGTCTTGCTGCTTTTAAGGTTCTCACTTGGTCTATAACCTTCATCATTTTCACGATAATGTGTCTTGGTGTGGGCCTCTTTGGGTTCATCTTGTTTGGGACTCTCTGCACTTTCTAGACTTGTATGTCTTTTTCCTTCCTTGGGTTGGAGAAGTTTTCAGTCTTTATTTCTCCCAATAGGTTCCCAAGCACTTGCTCATTCTCTCCTGGTTCCCGTGTGATGTGGATGTTGGGATGCTTAATGTGGTCTGGACTTCTCTTCAACTATCCTCATCAATTTTTTTTCCTTTTGCTGCTCTGATTGGGCATTTCCTGCCACCTCGTCTTCCCAATTGCTGGTGCAGTCGTCTGCTTTGTCTAATCTGCCATTGGTTCCTTCTAGTGAATTATTCTTTATTTCAGTTACTACATTCTTCATTTCTGACTTGTTCTTTTTTTGTAGTTTTTATGTATTTTTTTTATGCTGTGGAAATTCTCTCTAAGTCCCTGAGTATCCTTATGACCATTGTTTTGAACTCTATCTGGTAGTTCGCCTGCCGCCATTTTTTTTTCCTTTTGTGGAGATTTCTCCTGCTCTTTCATTTGGGTCATGTTTCTTCGTCTCCCCATTTTGGGGGCCTCCCCGTGCCTGGTTCTGTGTATTAGGTAGAGCTGCTATGTCTCGCATTCTTGGTGGGGTGGCTGTATGCAGTAGGGGTCCTGTAGGGCCCAGTGGCACAGCCTCCCTACTCACCCAAGCTGGGGACTCCAGGTGTGCCCCCCATGTAGGCTGTGTGCACTCTCCTCCCACACTCAAGCTGCTGGCAAGCCCCTGAGAGGGTGGACTCCACCCCTGCCAGGCTGACTGGATACAACAAGAAGCAGGGGCTGCAGGGGAGAAGCTGCTGCACAGGGGTCGACCCCACACAGCAGAGCAGGACTCACTTCAGGGGGGCTCTTGTGCCTACCGAGTCCACCCCTTTGGTGCGTCACTCGTGAAGGTGGTCGGGTGGTGCTGTGGCATGTTCCGAAGCTGGCCACCTGGTGCACTGCCGTCCCTGGGACTTCCCGGGAGGTGCAGGCCAAGATCAGCCCTTGCCTGGGCACTGCCCAGGGTCATTTGGCATAAGTTACAAAAAAATCTGCAGGTGGCTGCTCGTTGTGCTGGGCTTAGGGGTGCCCAGGGAGCCCAGGCTGCAAACTGAGCCCAGCTGCTGTGAGTGCTGGGCCTGGGCCCCCTGAGCAAGATGTACAGGGCATGCCGAGGTCA